>NW_025764702.1:0-1122 GCF_021365365.1 Ilyonectria robusta | reverse complement strand
AAGCTACAATCTTTAATATTCTATTATTATCTATTGGTTTTTAATTCCCTTTATTCTAGCCGATCTATAATATCTATTAGACCTAGCTATTTAATTAATTGTTGAAATGCCAGGCCTACTAAGATTTTAATAAGATTATTAGTAATTATTTCTTCTGTATTAAATATAGTCTACTGTAATTCTATTTCTCTAGGCTTCTTGCCTTAGCTAATAATTGTATATATTAATTAAACATAGCTTAGTCTATAGCCTATTGATATCTTAATAGATTGATAGATCGTCTAAAGGTTGTTATATTAGATATAGATTTATTCCTCTTCTAGTCGGATCTCTAGCTCCTTAACCAGCCGGGAAATAAACATAGCCTTGCTGGCTACTTAAGATAGAGCTAGGAGCTTAGCTTCGGTTGTAGACATAGTAATATAGCTTGCTTATTAGCCCTCTATCTAATTATTCCTCTAAATAATCTTATAATATAGGCTTAAGAGCTTTTTCAGTTAGGGTTATCTATATAGAAAGTATTGCTAGCTATAAGAAATTAATTATCTTAGCTAAATTAAAGAGCTAGGCTATTAATCTTCTTAAGATATAGGAGGGCTTAATTTGCAGCTTTATAATAATCCAGTTTTAAATTCAAATTAAATCTAGCTAGCTATAATATAATAAAGGCTGTATCGGGCTGGGTTATAATAATAATATAGAGGATTAATCTGATTTTTTATTAATATTATCTTGCTAAGGAAATTAAAGCTTGTTACTTATATAGTTACAGAGGGTTTTTTTTTATAGAGGTTTTATACTATTAATCTAAGTTATCTACTAAGTTAGCAATCTTATTAAAATACAAAATTAAAATAGCCAGATTAAGCTAGCTTTATAATCTTAGATAACCTTAATCTCTAGAAATTACTAAAAGTCCTATTTGCTAGTTAGCTTATAATAGGCTTTAAGGCTAGCTATAGCTATTTAAACCTCCTTTTATTTTTCCTTCTAATAGGTAAAGATAATATTATTAATATAGAAAAAGATAATAATTCTATTTTTATTATATAATAGAACTTATACTAAATTAGCTTAAAGTCTAACTTTTTTAGTGTAGCTATAAGTTTCTTCTACTAAAGA
>NW_025764701.1:0-1131 GCF_021365365.1 Ilyonectria robusta | reverse complement strand
TAGAAAAGAAAAAAGTAACTTAAAACTTAAAATTTAAGCTTTAGCAACTATAATAAGTCGGAGCTTTCCAGTCTTTAGGGATAAAAATCATCTAATTGAATACTTGCAGCTACTAGGACTAGGATTAATGGGTTTCTTTAATAGGAAGTGCTGTATCGAGTAGGACTAGTAGCCAGACCTACTGGGGCCATAAATTGGGAAGGTCTTGGATAGCACCTTCTAGAGATAACATAAGTATTATCCTTCTAGTATCTTATTATTTTTTCAATTGACAGTCTCTTGACCTATCCTTTGGTAACCTATCCAAGGTCTATTTGATTAAATAGTATCAGCTGAAAAAGCTATCTATTTTGCCCGGCTGTCCGATTTATCCAGACCCCAAACCTGACCCTATCCGACCTTTCCGACACAACACTATCGCGGTTATCACAACTCTGCCTCTGGGTGGGTTGTGTGTTCTTAGTGTCCTCTGCTCACTCCCTCACTCAATAATATACACGTAATAAAAATATAGTAAATTTAAATACTAGGTTTTCTTATTGAGGGATTAATATAATTATATTTTTAATATTTTAAAGTATTAATTTATAATAAAACTTTATTAAATTATAAAGAATTTTTATTATAAAATTAATTAAAATAATTATAAATATAATAATATTACTAAAAATATATTAAAGTATTATATTAATAGAAACTTATTAGTAATTTAATTATAATAGTTAAATATAAAAGAAAATTATAATATATTTAAATAGTACTTAAGGTTCCGCTCCACTCTGCTCTTACAAGCTCTACATCAGATAGCGGTGTCTATTTTAGGACCCCACGCCGAAAGTCGCTACCGTGCAGACGCAACAGCCTAAACCAAGCCGCGTCGCATCATTACTCTGGACCTAATCATCGTAACTGTGACTGGACAGTGGAGGTTCATGAACAAGTATCGTTGCGTGTCAATTCGATCATTCGCGAGAGCTCTGACAATTCCTCATATATTGTTATTGTTAACTGCGACGTATCTCTTGACGATGGTGAGCTTGACGAGCTCGTGGAGAATGTCCAATATGTCCACAACACGTACATTATGGCAGTGCGGTGGAAGTTTCGCCGGCACTTATAAGTACGCCTCTC
>NW_025764700.1:0-1205 GCF_021365365.1 Ilyonectria robusta | reverse complement strand
AAATAGAAGATAATAAATTGTATTAACTATTTTTAGATACTATTTACTTCTTTACAATAGAAATAGAGTTAATAGATAAGAAAATTAAATTCTTTGTAGCAATCTTATTCTATATATCCAAATAGAAATAGCTGCGCTTTATAACTTAGCGAAAAATATTAATAATACCAATTTAAGAAGTTAAGTCTTCCTCTAGGATATTACCGGGGCCTAATATAACTTCTAATTCCAAAAGCTATTATATTATATTGGGTTAGTATAGATACTAGCTATATAGAGTATTAGAGAGGGGGGATTTAAATAACTTAAATAGGTTATTATAGGTATTAGGGATCTTAAGGTATTAGGTTGGGTTATAGGAGTTTTTAGTATATTTATTAAGATTAAAGTTAAAAAAGTTAGATAGAATTTTAATAGAGAAGAAAAAAATAGCTTAAAACTTAAAATTTAGGCTTTAGTAACTATAATATATATACAATAAAAATACAGTAAATTTAAATACTAGGTTTTCTTATTAAGGATATTATATATTTATCTAATATATATATTAATTTTTATACCTCTATATTATACTTAGAGTATCCAAGCTTATTATAAGTTACTATATTTACATTAAGTAAGATTAGGTATTTTAAATAGTTTTTTTATTATTATATTTAGAAGTTATTTTTTATATTTTTAATCTTCTATTTTACTCTTTTAAGCTTAATTAAAATTACTTATTTTTTTATAATTAGAAAAGTTATAATTTTAATATATTAAAACCTTAATATATTAAAACTTATTTTAGTTTTTCTAATTATATTTTTTATAATTTAATTTATTATATTATAATATTTTTATAGTAATATACTTAGTAATATCTTTATTCTTATATTTATATTATTCTTTTATTTTCTATTATTTATATATATAGTATTTTTTAATTTTATAGTTATTAATAATACTAGTTAGATTAGTATATTCTAATAAAAAGAGGTTTTTTTTATTCTCTAAATATATAATACTAATTTCTATATACTATTAGGTAATATAAAAATACTTAAGTTTCTCTCTTAAGTATAAATTTTAAATAGATATATTATTTATTTATATAAAGTAATAATTTTAATAAATTTTATCTTTTTTATATATTTAATATATATAAATAATATATAATATCTATAAGATTTCTTTATAATTAAAATATACTATTACTATTCTTA
>NW_025764699.1:0-1277 GCF_021365365.1 Ilyonectria robusta | reverse complement strand
AGTTTTTTATTAAAAAAAAAGATATTAATTCTTAATTATAATAGTATTTAATTTCTAGTAGTTTATATATAACTAGATTAATCTATTCTTTTTAAGTATAAATAGAATTAGCAATTCTATCTTACTAACTAATTCTATAATATATCTATTTACTAGGTTTTTAGCAATATATTATTAGAGTATTTTATATTAATTTTATTTAATAGATAGATAGGCCTATAGAGTAGTTTCTTATCTTTTAGAAGTTAATAGTATATTTAGCCTTTTAATAAGAGTAGTATTTAGCTGCTTTTTTATTAAAAGTATCTCTTTCTTCTTTAAATTAGGTAGTAATATTATTCTAGTAATTTAAATTCTTTATTAAAGATTTCTATTAGATATTTATCTAGTAATAATATACTATAAGTATAATAGATATATACCTTCTTTTAGTTCTCTATAATTTCTCTTATAAAATCCTCTAGTATAGTAATTAAGAATATCTTATATTACTAGATACTCTTACTTATATTAATTTAAATCTCTTTTAATTCTATTAAGTATAAAAATAATAAAAGGTTACTAGTATTTTATTTTAATTTGCCTCTATAAAAAGTTAGTAGATTTTCTATAGATAGTAATTACTATTAATAAGAAAGAAGTTAATTAGTAGACTTAGCCTATAAATATAATATCTTTATTATAGGCTTATAGTACTAGTACCTACTAATTATCTTATAATTTAAGGTTAAGATATTATATTAAGTAGGTACTAATAATATCTACCTCTATATATATATCTATATCTATACTTACTTTCTCTATCTTATAGCTTTTAGAATAAGTATCTTACTTTTAATAGTTAGATCTATTAATATTAATTTACCTTTAGATATAATAGAATTAATTCTCTTTATATTATTTATTTCTAAAGAATTTAACTTTTTAATTAAATATTAATATAATATATATCTACTATTATCTACTATACTTCTAATCTTAAGTAATTTCTACTTTAGTAATTTTTAGTTAAATAGCTAATCTTATAATACTTAAAATAAGTAAATTTTAAAAACTTACTTCTAGCTTTTTATCTTAGTAGCTTACTATTTAGTTTTTATAGTATTATATTTACTAATTTAAGCTTATATTTTCTAATATTTCTCTTTTTAGTAACTTCTTAATAAAAATTTACTAAAACTTCTACTTTACTTCTATAGTTAGAATATAGAATCTTTCTGAATTTTTTTAATTTTAATTAAAATAATCTCTCTTATAGTTCTTATTTTATATAAATT
>NW_025764698.1:0-1401 GCF_021365365.1 Ilyonectria robusta | reverse complement strand
TATTAGTATAATTTAAATTATTTATTAAACTTATTATATATTAAGCTTTTAAGAAACTTAGCTAGCTAAGTATTTTACTTTTAGATTTTATAGTTTTTTAAACTTTATTTTATACTTATAAATAATTATTACTTCTAAAAACTACTCTTAAAAACCTAGCTATTTTAAGTATAATAAATCTTATATATTTAAATTATTATTTTAGTAATTAAAAGCTAAGTTTAAATTTTTAATATATTAAAATTATAGAAATTTATTATTATTATATTATAGATTAATAATCTAATTACTTATAGTAATAAATTTAATATTAAATAGTAAAAAAAAAAAAGAAGTTTTTATAATAATCTTATTAAAAGAAAGTATATAAAAAGATAGATAGATTAGTAAAAAGTAAAAAGTAAAAAGTATTTAATAATAGAAAATTATCTTATAAGAAGAAAAAGCTAGAAAAAGCTACTAAAGTATTAAAGCTTAGTAATATAATAGCCTCTTATAGCTTCTATTAAGTATAAAAATAAATAAAATAATAATTTATTCTAAAAGTAATATATAGTATACTAGTTAATTAAACTAGTATATTATAGTAAGTATCTACTAAATAATATTAAAAGATTTTAAAAAAGAGTTAATATTATACTTTAGATAAATATACTTAATAATTATATAATAGCTTATTATAAAAAGAAATAGCATATTAATATAGCTTAAGATAGATATAGCTAGATTAGATAAATATCTCTTTTAAATTATAGTAATATTATTATAGTAATATATATATATATATATAAGTAATAAAAATAGTTAAGTATTTTCTTTTTTAATATAGAAAATAAATAGTATATTAAGTTAAAATATTATAATATACTAAGATTAATAGAGGAAATATCTTATTCTTTCTTAAAGAAAAATCACTATTAAATAACATAAAATAAACACTAAATATAAATATAATTAGTATAATTTTACAATTTATAATAGCTATAAATTAACTTAATAATATATAATATTAAAGATAAATTAAAAAACCTATTATAACTGCTAACTATTTATAGTAACTCTTAATATATATTAATAAGTAAGTAGAATATAAAAAATATAAAAGAAAAAAAAATACTTATATATATATATAGCTCTTATATATTTTATTAATAATTTAATAGAGATATTTATAATAAAAAGCATATTTTCTATTCTAGCTAGATATTTTATATATATATTATAAATAGAGTAATTAAATAGTTTTATATAAATAGTTAAGCTTTTATTTAATAGCTTAGTAAAACTATTTAATATAGCTAATTATAGTTTTATTTTAAGATAATAGTAATAATTCTCTATAATAACTAATTTATTATAAAGTAAAATAATAAGAAGATTTTTAAATTTTATATATTACTA
>NW_025764697.1:0-1412 GCF_021365365.1 Ilyonectria robusta | reverse complement strand
ATAATCTTATCTATATTAAGCTAGGAGATAAATAAAAGACTGCCTTCTACATAAAGTATAGACTTTTTGAATATCTAGTTATACCCTTTAGACTTACTAACATACCAGCAACCTTCTAATAGATAATTACTAATATACTAAGGGAATACCTCGACATTTTTATTGTATATTACCTTAATGATATCCTTATCTTCTCTAATATAGAAGAAGAGTATATAGAATACATCTATGCAATACTTAAGAAACTGTAGGATACAAACCTCCTTATTAAACTAGAAAAAAGTAAGTTCTATACAAATAAAGTAAACTTTCTTAGATATACTATCTATTTAAATAAAATCCATATTAGATTGTAAGAAAATTGAAGCTATTAAAAATTGGCTAAAATCTACTATAGTTAAAGAAGTATAGAGCTTCTTAGAATTTGCTAACTACTACTAAAAGTTTATTTGTAATTTTAAAAGTATTAGATATACTCTTATAGAACTTATAAAAAAAGAAGTGGATTTTAGATGGGATATTAAAGTATAGAAGGCTTTTAACAATATTAAAAACGCAATTCTTAGCAAACTAGTCTTGGTTATATTTAACCCAGAAAAAGAAGTTAAGCTTAAAATAGACTCTTCTAATTTTAATCTAAAATCCCAAATTGAATAAAGAGATATTAACGGAAAATTACACCTAATTGCCTTCTACTTGTATAAATTATATAGAACAGAGCTCAACTACCCTATATATAATAAAGAATTCCTCGCTATAGTTAACTTATTTAAGGAATTCCAATACTACCTCTTAGAAAGTAAATATAAGATTAAGGTCTATACTAACTACAAGAATATCTTACATTTTGCTACTACCTAAGAGCTCAGTAGCAGGCAACTCTACTATGTAGAATACCTATCGGAATTTAACTATATATTATCTACAAAAAGAAATCGGAGAATAGCAGAGCCGATACTATCAGCTAACAACCCGACTTCAATACCGGTATTACTAAGGAAAACAAGTAACTTCTTAAGCTGACCCCGGAAGGATATCTCAAACAAAAGTACATTACATACCTTTAGAAATACCCAGAGAAATAGCACAATATATACAAGATGCCCAGTAAGAAATAGTAGAAGAAGATCCACTAAGAACACTTATTTTACAACGATAATAATAAAGTATTCTCTAATAAATTCGATTATTACTATAGAATATTAATATACTATAAGTAGGTATATATACCTTGGGAACTAGTGCCTAGCTTCCTGAAGGAAAAGATAAAATGCTACTAAACTAAGGGGCTTATTAGAAGCTAAGCCTACAAGAAGTTTTACTGTAATTATATAATACCAAAAAATGACAACTACCTACAGATAGTATATACGAAATATAAACCAGATAAATTAAATACAGAATGATAACCT
>NW_025764696.1:0-1527 GCF_021365365.1 Ilyonectria robusta | reverse complement strand
TAGAGATTATACTATTAAATTAAATCTATACTATATATACTATAAGGTAGTTTATAAGCTAGTATAATAGCTATATTTATAAGCCTATTTCTTATAAATCTATAATAAGTTTCTTATAGTATATTATATTAAAGACTCTTATAAAATCCACTTAAAATAATAATATAATTCTATATCAGGCCTAAGCTATTTATATTACCTCTACTATAATTATAAAAACTAGCTCTATTAATCTTTTTATATAGTTACCTAGCCCCCTTATCTCTACTTTAGCTATAATATATTTCCTAATTACTATTTCTATTATTTTACCTATTATATTTAGTAGAAAAATAAATCTCTATCTAGCAGCTATTTATTATTATTTTAATATTTTATTTAACTTTGGGATTACTATAATAAAAATACTATAAAACCAGGCTAAAAAGAATCCTAAAATAAAACTAGTATTTATAATTACTTATAGAATCTTAAAAAAGAGTTTTCTATAGATTTTAAGAAATTCTATTAGTATACTATTATCCTCTGGTATTTTTTAAGATTAAATATTTATAAGAGTACTATAAATTTTATTAATTTCTATATAAGCCTATATCGAGCCTGTATTATCCTCTAGTAGGGGGGGCTTATTAAATACTAATAGAATATTACTATTATCTACTTAAAATTCTAAAAAGAATCTCTCTACTAGTATAGTAGCCTTATCTATATAGCTAGTAGCTAGTATAATACTATTTAATTACTTTAAAAATAGAAGCTATAGCAGGACTAGCTTAATTCTACTATAGAAGTATATCTATTTTTTAATTTCCTAGAATAATAAAAGCTCTTATTCTATTACCTTAGCTAGTAGATTTCTCTAAATAGCTTAATAGGCTATTTTAATATTCTAATTCTATTAAGTATATACTGCTAATAGGTTATTTCAGTTAGCTTATTAGCCGGTTTATTAATATTTATAACAGTCTTATTTAAGTTATTTTATTAAAATTACTATATTATAGTATTACTATAGATTTCTAGTAGGCCTAGTATACTTATATATTAAAATAGTATAGGCTGTAACTATATATAGTTACTTAGCTATCTAAGTAACTATTTAATTCAGCTAATTCTTAATTTTAATAGGGCTATTAATTTACTATAAATAGATTTAAACTTTACTTTTTGCTATTTATAGATTAGTTATTTTCTAATTAGAAGTTAGTATAAAATTAGAGTTAGATATAGTATATATAGAGCTAAATTAATGCTATTATATACAGTAATTAGAGCTATTAAGATCATAATTAGTATTTATATATTAAAAATTAAGTTTCTTACTTATCTAAATAAGATTAAGAATATTATTATAGTTATTTTTTAATATCCTAGTAATTATACTAAAAGGTATAATAAGAGTAACTTAAAGCTAGATTATAGCCTTAAAAAACTATTTATACCTTTAGATTCTTATTTATAGTAGTTCTAGAGTAAATAATAGAAATTAAAATCTCCAAGTAAAATAGTATAGTTATTTAATATAGC
>NW_025764695.1:0-1570 GCF_021365365.1 Ilyonectria robusta | reverse complement strand
TATAGTTTCAGTTCTTTTTAAAAGCTTTTTATAATAAAAATAGTATAGAAATAGCAGTATATTTAGTTTGCTATTTATAGAAAAAGCTACAGAACCTAGATTATATTACTAGAAAAGGGCACTATCTAATAAGATTTATTTAGTAATAACTAATTTATTATATATAAGAGATACTTTCTAAAGAGAGATAGTAAGATTATAATATTAATATACTTTTTCTATTAAGTAGCTTTTAACTAAGGTAGGATTCTAAGATATATATGGGGAGTACAATACTTATTAGCTGCAAGCATAGGTATCTAAAGGAGCTAAAAGACCTTACCCCTCTTAAGAAGAAGCTAATCTCTCTTAATACAGTATATAGATTCATTACCAAGTTTAATATCTAATATAAGCAGCTAACCGGCCCGATATATCGGAAGTATGTTATAGGTTATATTATAGTATTCCCTAATAATATAGAGTCTTTAGCTGTTATAATCCTACTATACCTACTTATATTAATACTGGAGTAGGTATATATAATTTGAACTGGCTTAGAGCGGCTAATACCTCGAGATATAAGTAAACTGCTTAGTATTCAACCTGGTCCCTCTATATAATATTATAATAGCTATAAGTAAATAACTCTCTTTATATTATATTATAATTTATAAAAGAAGATAGAAAGTTAGGCCTTTAAAATAGTATATATATTAATATAAGCTTATAATATATAGTAAGGAAGAAGAATTATAAAAGAGCTTATATAGATAGTATAAATTATACCTCTAATAGATTAAGAGTAGAACTCTTTAGTTAAGTATTATTAGTTAAGGATATTATAATAAGCTAGCAGAATAATTAAGTATAACCTAGATAATCTAAGTCTATACTATATAGTATATAATAAACCCCTAGCTTAGAGAGGTAACAGCTAAGGAAATATCAAGTGGGTATTTAAGCTATACTTCTTAGAATATTCTAATTAATAAGCAGGCTACTTTATAGAGGAAGATAAGCTAGAGTTTATTAGTCTGGCACTTTAAGCAGAGTGCCTATTTAATAATAGCTATAAAGGTAGTATCGGTGAGGTCCCGTTAATATATATTTATAGCTTCTTAGGTTATCTGTTTATTTAGGTATTATATAGGTATAAGTTTGCAGATAGCTTTTCCCTAGACTATTTCCTAAAAACCTTCCCTAGTTACTTTTCTTATAGCTGCGGCAGACTATAAGTAGTAAACTGAAATAAGGTAAAAGACTTAGTGAATCTCCTACTATAAGATATACTTTGGAATCTTAGGCTAAAGTTATTCTGTAGCAGTATAGCGGGTATTACACCTAATACCCTGTTTTTTCCTTTTTTATATTTAATATAATAGTAAGGTCTTAGAATTAATAGATTATTCAGAGCTGCCTTAAGTAATTAGCTTTTTAATATATTAAGGGAATATACTAGAGGCTGATATTTAAATACTTATATAAAGTATAAAAAGAGATATTAAGATAGAAAAGACTATAAATAGGGAGATTATTATACTTATAAAAGAATTCTTATTTTATAGAAATTAGCAATTTTTATTAAATA
>NW_025764694.1:0-1589 GCF_021365365.1 Ilyonectria robusta | reverse complement strand
GCAATATAAGCAACTATAATAGCATATTAGTCCTCGATAGAGGTAGGGTTAGTTAGTATAATTGGGGTTTTATCTTGAGTTATAACAGCTAGAGACGGGGTTGGGATAAGTTCTCCTATTAGTTCTTCGACGGTAGGCACATTGCCGTCACTCGGGGTGCCCGAGGGTGTCGATTATTCTACTGCTAACTTAGGGAATCCTACTATAGTAGGGGTAGTTTATTTGCCTTTTAATACTATTTTAATTTTAAGTAGCTAAAAAAGAAGCTTTAAAATTATAATAAGGTTAATAAAGAGATATAAAGTAGCTAGATAAGAATAAGATAGTAGTTAATTAAGATAGAAATTAAAGCTTATCTTACTTTAATCTTTAGTTAGTAAGCTGAGATTATATAGATACTATAGTAAAATTCTAAGAGCTAGCTCTAGGCTTATTAAGATAGGCTATATAGTTAGGTTTTATAGAAAGCTATATATTTAGGTTAGTATTTTAATATACTAAGATAAGATAGAGCTAATTTCTTTTTATACTAGATATAGGTATATAATAGGGTATTAGCTATAAGGCTTGGTATTCTTATTATATTAAGTATCTTATTTAAATTTGGAAAAAACTTTATTACTTTAATAATATAAAATTAAGATTCTATTAATAATATAAATATAGATAAATTTAACTTTAATAATAAAGTTATTAAAAAGGATTTTAATAGACTTTAAAAGTAAAATAATTATCTTAAAGCTAAGCTTAATAAGCTTACTAAGATTTCTATTAAAAAAGATTTAGAAAAGAATAATAAAATTAATAAGCTAATAGAGTAAATTACCTAGCTTTTAATATAAAATAACTATTTTAATAGAGATTTTATTTATTAAGAGGTACTTTATTATAATTATATTATCTATTTAGACTTTCTTATAGTAAATAAAAAAAATATAGAAGAAATTCTTAAACTTAAGTAACTTAATTTATTTAATAGAGTAATTACTAGTTTTTAAGAATTTTTTATATAAATTAGGGTATTTTAAAGCTACTACTCTATATAATTTACTAAAGAAGAAACTAAGATTTACTATACTATAAAACTTCTTAAAAATAAAATACTCTAATAATTTAAACTAGTTATAAGAAACTACTTTAATAATTCTTATTATATAAAAAAAGATAAAACTAAAGTTATTTATATTAGCTATAAAGTATTTAAATAAGAATTGCAAGATATATTTAGTTTTATTAATAAAAAATAAGTAGCTGAAATATAACTTTAAAAGCTTACTTAAAAGGTATTAATATTAAGCTATATAGTAAAATTCTATAATAGTACTTTATATTTAAATTAAAGAGAAGAGGTATATATAGTAGCCTATTATAGAGAACTTAAGTTAGAAGTTAAAGATATAATAGTAAAATATAAATTTATAATCTTTAATATTCTTATTACTTTCTCTATAGAAATTAATAATTAATAATTTAAAAGATAATAAGTAAGAAAGTAAGCAGAAAATACTAAAAATAAATAACTATCTAGAGGTAAAGTTATAATAACTATAATAGTATTATATTAAAAAGGTTAAATAGAATTAGGTTTG
>NW_025764693.1:0-1678 GCF_021365365.1 Ilyonectria robusta | reverse complement strand
TTGGCTGAAGGAGCTTGAACTTAAGCTTGAGCTTGGGGCTATTGCAGCAGCAGTCAGGTTAACAGGAAAGTAGGAGCGCCTAGCTGGCTGTGTAAAGAAGGTTTGGGCCGGAGCCTGATACCAGAGGCCTGCTCGGGCCTGCTCGCTGCCGGCTGCGTGGAGCTGGCTGCAGTGTGTTTTGCAGAGCTTCCAGTTAACCGTTAGAAAGCTGGGGCATCTGCGGCATCGGAATGCGTAGTGGATAGGGAGCCCGGCAAAGGGGGCTACTGCTGCCTCTTCTAGGTCTTGATCCTGGCCTTGCTGGCTACCTTCCGGCCTCTTGTGCAGTAGCTGCTGCCGCCAGCCAGAGCCGCTGAGGTTCTGTTGGCTATAGTGCTTAGCAAGAGCCTGGCGTATAGGCCAGCTAAGGTCGGTATGCTGCTTTAATAGATGACTTGGCAGGTCGGCTACAGCGTAGCCATGAGTTGCACAGATAAGAATAGAAAGGCAGGGATAGTAGTAGAGCCAGCTTTGGCTTGAAGCTATAGCTGCTGCTGCTAGCTGTTTTTGCTGCAGTTGGGCAGCTCTTTCCCTATCTTTTTCTTCTTCTGCTGCCATCTTTTCTCTTTTATTTCTTTTCTTTAAGCTTAAAGAGAAAGGAGAAGAAGAAGATAAGGGTAAGGGGAAGAGAAGAAGAAAAAAGAGAAAAGAAAAGGTCTCTCTCTCTCTCTCTCTCTCTCTCTCTCTCTCTCTCTCTCTCTCTTTTTGCCCCTTTTTGCCTCTCTCTGATTGGCTCGCGACCGGTCATCAAGTGCGACAGTCCCCTGCCGGTGGAGGCAGCCGACAGGGGGCTGCGGCGATTTGGACCAATGGCGAGTGGTGAAGCCGGTCATCAAGTGCGGCGGCGTCGCACTCGGATGACCGCGGACTCGCGGTTAGTGCCGCAAAAATCCTAGGATCACTTCTTATTTCATTAAATCAATTATTTCTCAACCACCAAATATGTCACAATCAAATAATAAGGCAAGAATTCTTCTTGCTCTTCAAGCCCTTCAAAATAACCCAAAGCTAAGCATCCGACGCGCCGCAACGATCTATACAGTGCCCGAATGGATGATACGTCGCCGACAAAATGGCATGCTTTCTCGACGCGATATTATCCCTAAGTCACGGAAGCTCTCTGATCTAGAGGAACAGATTATTGTTCAGTTTATTCTCGACCTAGATTCGCGAGGATTTCCCCCGCGACTGCGTGGTGTTGAAGAAATGGCCAACCGACTGCTCGCCGACCGCGACGCGTCACCTGTCGGCAAGCGCTGGGCTTCCAACTTCGTCAGGCGACAACCAGAGCTTAAGATGCGTTTTTTTCGTAAATACGACTATCAGAGGGCCAAATGCGAAGATCCAACCATTATTCGAAATTGGTTCCGGCTCGTGGAGAACACAATCGCGAAATATGGTATCGACCTAGCCGATATCTACAACTTTGATGAGACCGGCTTTATGATGGGCATAATCGCAAGCGGAATGGTCATCACAGGCGCAGATAGGCGTGGAAACCCGAAATCAGTGCAGCCTGGAAACCGGGAATGGGTTACAGTCATTCAGGCGATTAATGCGGAAGGCTGGGCGATCCAGCCGTTTATCGTGGTTGCGGGCCAATATCACCTCGCCAACTGGTACCGGGAAAGCAACCTCC
>NW_025764692.1:0-1753 GCF_021365365.1 Ilyonectria robusta | reverse complement strand
AAAATATAATAAATTTAAATATTAAGTTTTATTATTAAGGAATTTTAATATTTATATAAAGAATATTTATATATTTTCTATACTAGTTATTTTTATAATTTACTAAAACTTATAATTAATTTCTTTTTTTTTAAATAATATATTATTATATTTTTAAATTTCTTTTAATAATAAATTTTCTTATTTTACTATATATATTACTATAATTATTCTATTAAATTTATAGAATTCTTATTATATTTTTTATTAATAAATTATACTTTTTTTATTAAATTATTATAATATATTTAATTTATTTTATTATATTTTATATATACTATCTATAAGTAGTTATTACTTTTAGATATTATATAATTATAGTAGAATTTTTTATAAACTTAACTTTTTATAAGCTTTTTAATTTAATATTATTTTATTTTTTTCTCTAGAAAATTAAATATTAGCTTCTAAAATATAAATATTTATTTATAATATATTAATATTTTATAGTAATAATTAAATTTATTAGAAAATACTTATTATTATTATTATAAAATAAGTATTTTTAGTAGATTTTTATTTATTATTTCTTATTAGATATTTTTAATAATTTCTTATATAGCTAGTTATTTAAATACTATTTAAGATATATAATATATTTCTATTTAAAGTATTTTTTTAAAGTTAACTTAAAAAGTTATTTATTTTTCTTAGTAATATTAATATTAAAATTAAATTATTAGCTAATAGTATTAACTTGATTATTTTCTAATTTCTTTTTATAAATAATAATATAGTTAAATTTTAATAGGTATTTTATATAGTAAACTTATTTACTATTAAGTTTTATATAGTTATAAAATATAAGATATTTTTATAGTTAATATAAATTTTAATTTTATATTTATTTTCTAAGAATTAATATTAAAATTCTTTAAATAAGTTAATTATAATAAGGAACTTTTATTATAAATAAAGTAATTAAGCTTTACTTTATAGAGTTTATATAAAAAAAAGTAATTAAATATAATTTTCTATTAAAATCTTTTTATTTAATTTAAAATTCTAAATTAAAATTAAAAGAGTTTATTTTAAGTTTTACTTTTTTATTAAAATTAAATATAACTAAAGTTAATTTATTAAAAATTATATTCTTAATATTATTAAAAGTCTTTTATATTTTTACATTTTATTTAAAGTTTACCTTTTTTATTATTAATTTATAAAAGTATATTTAATACTTTTAAAATTATAAATAAATATTTAATAGTAGTTAGTAAATTTTAAAAAGTTTTATACTTTTTTAACTATAGTAAGTTTTAGCTAATCTTTAATAACTTTAATTTTTTTATAATTTATATAAATCTTATTTAAATAAATAATATATTTAAAGAAGTTTACTTTATTTATATAAAACTTACTTTTCTTTAATTTAATAAAAGATTTATATTTTATAGTTTCTTAAGTATTATATAATATATTTTATATATTCTTTTATATTAAAGAAAATAAAAATATTATTAAAGTAGTAATAATAATAAAGATATTAAGATATTTTATAATATATTAGTAATTATTATTAGAAAGGTTACTAATATATTAATAAATTTAAAAATATAACTAGATATTTAAAAAGTTTATATTTTTATAAAAAGCAGTTTTCTATTTATTTCTAATTAATATTAATAAAATTATAAGCTTTTTAAGATTAAAAGCTATAAATTACTTTTTATATATTAATTTTTTAGTTTATTAATAAGTAGTAATAGTATTT
>NW_025764691.1:0-1822 GCF_021365365.1 Ilyonectria robusta | reverse complement strand
CTACTATTTAGTCTATAGTAATAAAATAGTATAAGCTTACTTTATTCTTACTACTACTACTATTAATAAAATCTAGATTACTATTAAAATTACTAAAAAGTTATAGTATATTACTTATATCTTTCTATATATTTAATTTAATATTACTAATACCCTCTAGAGTATTCTAGAGTATTTAGCCGGTATATTCTTACTATCTAGTTATATTAATACTATCTTACTCTCTAATAATCTTACTACTAATAAAAAGAAGGATAATAATAAGAATAAAAATAAGAAATAATTCCGCTCTATTCTATACTCTTACTATACTCCTACTATATCCCTACTATATTTTTATTTTAATTTATAGATTTCTATATAGCTAGTATATCTATACCTCTAAGCTAGAGTTAAAATAATAAGTTATTACTCTCTTATTATATATTTTCTATAAAAACTTATAAACTAGTAATCTTAGTAATTTATTTCTTTTTTTTTAAGATATTATAATTACTATAAGATTTATTTACTATATTAATTAGGCTATAATAGTATTTATACTTATTTAGAGCTTCTAGATCTTATATACTATTAACTAACTTTTAAGTTAGGTTTTTATACTTATATTAATATATTAAGGCCTTATAGAATATACTATACTCTTACTACTTCTAATAAGTATAGAGGATTTCCTTAACCTTAAATTTATTACTATTCTTTATATAAATAAATAAGAGTTATATATTATTTTATTTCTAGCTAGAAAGAGAATCTTTTTATACTCTTTTTAATAGGTTAATATAAAATTATAAATAAGTTATATTAGGGATATTAAGTTTTACTATATATAAGCTAATAATTCTAGTAACTTTATATTTTTAATATAGCTAGTTAAGCCTTTTTAAAGATCTTAAAATCTTAAAGTTCTTAAAATTTACTTATATTTTATCTCTAACTTAAAGCTTCTTAGTAGGATATTACTTTTTATTTATATTATCTTCTTAATATTATTATATTACTATTAAAGTAGCCTAGATAAACTTGTAAGTATCTTATAGCTTCTTAACTAGCTAAAAAGCTACCTTCTTACTACTAGTTACTAGTAAGTAGGCCTTAATTTCCTCTATTTTAAAGCTATAAATATAATAGCTATATTTAATAATAAAAAAGCTTAATTTAGTTAAGAAGTAATCTTTATTATTAAGAGCTAATTATATAATAAATAAGTAGTAATTTTAATTCTTTTATAAGTAGATAATATAAACTTAAAAGTATACTTAAATTTTCTAGTTATATCTTTTAAGCCTACTATTAATTTAAAAGTAGTAAGTAGTACTAAGCTACTACTTAACCTTAGCTAGCTTATAAAAAGCCCACTAAAATTAGCTAATTTAATTACTTCCTCTATTACTTATAATTAAGCTTAATATTTTATAGAATTAGTAGTAATAGTTAATAAATTGCTATATATACACTTTAGTATTTATAGTTAGTATTTCCTCTAGAATTACTATATAGATTAGTTAGTTAATAATTACCTATAAATAATATAATCTGCTGATATTAATTAGAAGTAAATTTATAATAAAGTTTATTATAAGATTATAGTAAGGCTATAATAGAATTAATAAGGATTTTAAAAGTTTCTTTTTTATTTCTTTTTAAATATAATTCTATCTATAAAAGTTATAATTAGTAATAAAATATAAATAAGCTATAAAAACTAAGCTAAAATTAATACCTACTTATAATAGCAGTTATACTATTTTAGCCGGGGTAGCCTAATATAATAGAATTATATTTTAATTAAATAATATAAGTATATAGCTAGTTTTTAATA
>NW_025764690.1:0-1891 GCF_021365365.1 Ilyonectria robusta | reverse complement strand
AGGCAATTATAATATATAATAATTTTTATATAATAAATTAGCTTAATTATATACTATAATAACTAAGTAGGTCTTTTTAATTATAGTAAAGAAGGTTTATAATTTACTGGAAAGAGTTAATTTATATATATATACTATTTACTATATTATATTTACTATTAACCCTAAGATTATATTAATTATAGTAGAATTAAGAGACTTTTTAGTTAATAAAAAAGTAGCTATAATTATTAATATATAAAATTTAAATATAGTTAACTCCTGAAAAGTTCATTATTTTACTTATAGTAGATAATACTATTTTATGTATATTCTTTCTTAATATTATAAACTTCTTTAGTATCTTTTATTCTTTTTATATAGTAATTTTAATTAAAAAATATTAAAGGTATCTAACTTTAACTTTAATAAGATTAATAATTAATACTAGTTAATATAGTAATAATAGTATTATAATCTATTTTTTAATAAGTTATATTTTTATTATTTTAGCTATCTTATCTATAAATATTTAGTAGATATATTTTCTAGAATTAAGAATATAAGATTATATTATTTAAAATATAAGTAAATACTTTAAATATTAAGCTTAGATTATATAACTAATTACCTAAAGGTAGATTAAATATAAAATAGATTACTATTTAGTTTTATAGAATCTTAAGTATAGGCCTTTAAATAAGTAGCTAATACTTTAGCTCTTATTTAAAAATTTAATAAGCTAACTTTCTTTATTATAATAATAATAAATTCTAATTAGCTTAAAATTACTTTAAATATAAAATCTAGTTAAATCTTTATAAATATACTAGTAATTATCTATTATATATTTAATCTAAGAATAAAATATTTAAAAAACTTTATTAAGGATTATTTTGAAACTACTTTATATTTTATTAGTATAGTTAAATTCCAAAAACGGAGTTTACTATATTATTATATACTAATTAAGGTTCGTAATATTATCTACCTTAGTAAAGTTCTTAGAACTGATTAATTCTATTCTAGATATTACCAGAATTAGTATTACTAATAATATAATAATAAAACAATATATTACAGTATATACAATATAATATACACCCCGCCCGTATTATACCAATACAATATAGAGGTTGTTATATTATAACAATACAATACAGTAATGCCTATATTAGCAATATATTGTTTGTATTGGCTGGTCGCTTAGCAGTAAAACTTGTTTATTTATTGATAATTTGACCAACTGACACGCGATAACATGTGCAAAAACGCATCCTAAGGTGTGACCGAGGCCTATAGGGTGGCAGTCGCCCAACACTAACCTTCCGCAACTACCTTACTAATACTCTAAATATAAATAGAGCAAACCCCAATACCTTAACAACGCCTTTATTTTATTTAAACGTCGCAACAAAAAGCTTCGTCGATATCGAACGACATTTCGAAGCTCTCTAGCTAGCAATTGCGTAACCCAGACGAGAGCCAAACCTCTCAATACCAATCGTCGCAAGCTCCCACAGCCTCCACATCCTCATCTACTAAGCTAAGAACATCATAGGTCTTCTCTTATATACCAGACAAGAGGAGAGAGATAAGATACTACAATCGACGGATAGGAAAGGAGGAATGGCGCTGTAAGCATTGCGACAAGACGTATTCCTGTTCTGGTGGAACAGCGGCTCCGGCCAAGCACCTAACGAACCCTCCTCCTGAAGGTCACAGTCTCCCCAAAAGCACGCCACAAACAGCCAAGGTAACCAATATCCGGACTATTCTTAAATAAGCTTATCTTTCAGCTGAGGAGAATCCCCGAAAATACCGCTGTCTCAACAATCAATCTGGAGACTCAATCAACCCAGACCGACTCGAAGTGTTATATATACAGTTTATTGCGATATATTCTCTCCTA
>NW_025764689.1:0-1891 GCF_021365365.1 Ilyonectria robusta | reverse complement strand
AAAAAATATAGAGGAATTAAAATCCAGACTATAAAAAATTCGAGGAATATAAAGAAATTGAAACTTAAATTATAAGGGAGTTAAAAAATATAGAGAAATTAAAACCCAGACTATAGGGAAGTTAAAGAATATAGAAAAATTAAATTTTAAATTGTAGGGAAGTTAAAAAATATAGAGGAATTAAAACTTAGACTGTAGAGAAGTTAAAAAATATAAAGAAATTAAAACTCAGATTATAAAGGAGTTAAAAAATATAAAGGAATTAAATTCCAGACTATAGGGGAGTTAAAGAATATAAAGAAATTAAAACTCAGACTGTAGGGGAGTTAAAAAATATAAAAGAATTAAAATTCAGACTATAAGAAATTTAAAAAATATAAAGAAATTAAAATCCAGACTGTAGGGGAGTTAAGAAATATAGAGAAATTTAAATTTAAATTATAGAAGAGTTAAAAAATATAAAGAAATTAAATTCTAAATTATAAAAGAATTAAAAAATATAAAGGAATTAAAATCCAGATTATAGATAAATACTAGAAGATAAAGTAAAATACTAATTAAAGCTTACTATAAAAGGAATAGTATATATTTTATATTACTAAAGATTTCTAATTAATTAAGAATTAAAAAAGAGTATAAAGTAAAGATAAAACTTAAGAAAAGTAAGAAAGTAATAAAATATAAGAAGTATAGAGTAGTATTAAAGTAAGATAGTTATATTAATATATATTAAGTAATTAAGTAATTTATTTATAGTTAAAGAGTTAATATAAGATAAATCTAGAAATAATATATTAAAAAAAAAGAGTAATTAAAATAGAAATAAGCTATTACTATTATAATACTTAGCTAGTAGCTATAAATAGCTAATTAAATATTATAAATATAATAATACTATAGGTAAATAATATTATAGGTAAAAGATACTATAAATAAGCTTCTAGTAGGGCTCTTTTTTAAAAAGAAAGAAAAATATAATTCCTCTATAAAAATTAGATTTAATTACTTATTTAATTAACTTAGTAACTAATTAAATAACTAATTAATTAATTAACTAATTAACTAATTAATAAACTAATAAATTAATAAATTAATTAATTAACTAACTAACTAATATTAATTCTTTAAAATAATATATATATATAATAAATATTACTCTTAATAAGAAAACCTAGTATTTAAATTTACTGTATTTTTATTATATATATATTATAGTTATTAAAGCCTAAGTTTTAAGTTTTAAGCTGTTTTTTTCTTTTTTATTAGAATTCTATTTAACTTTTTTAACTTTAATCTTAATAAATATACTAAAAACTCCTATAACCTAACTTAATATCCTAAAATCCCTAATACCTATAATATCCTAAGTTATTTAAATCCCCCTCTAGTTAGTACTTTAAGTAATTAGTATCTATACTAACCTAATATAGTATAATAACTTTTAAAATTAGAAGTTGTATTTTTTACAGCTAATTTCTATAAGAAACTTTTAGCTTCTATTATTATTAGTATTTTTAATATTATTAGCTAGGTTATATAATATATCTATTTCTATTTAGATAAATATAATATTAATACTAATAGCTTAACTTCCTTATAGATTAATTTTATTTCTATTATTAAGAAATAAACTATATCTAAAAATAGTTAATATAATTCTTTAGTTTTTTATTTAGATATTCTAAGTAATATAATAAGAAGTCTAAAAGGTTTTTTTCTTTAAGGAATTTTAAATAGTTATCTAACTTATATCTTTCTCTTTTATCTTAAAGATTTTAATAGAATTCTATACTATACTGAAATTTAAATTTATATTCTTAATATATAAAAATATATATAATAAGAGCCTTATAATTAATAGTAGTTAATATAGTAATAAGTTATTTAAATA
>NW_025764688.1:0-1923 GCF_021365365.1 Ilyonectria robusta | reverse complement strand
TAATATATTATAGATAGTAGTATATAATTTAAAGTATAAATAGTAATTATTAAGGATATTAATAGAAATAGAGTAAATTAGAAGCTATAGCTAGTTTATATTAAATTTTTAATATATTTATAGAAGCTTTAAGATACTAAGATTAAGTTATTCTTTAAGCTATTTATAAAGAAAAATATATTATTATTAAATAGTAATAAGCTTAGTAATAGAAATTACTATTATAATAATAATAATAGGAATATTAATAGTAATAATAGTAAAAATAAAAATAACTTTAGGTATATATTAGCTATAATAAAAACTTTATTTAGAAGTGCTTATATATTAATATTAAATAAGTTATAGAATTAAAAGATAATATATTAATATATATAAATACTAAGTAATTTACTTTAATACTAGTAAAAAAAAAAAGAATATAGCTTTTTACAACTTTAAAAACTCTTTAATACTTATAATATATTTTAAAAAGATAAAAAAGCTACTAGTATATTATTACTAAATAGTATATTATAAAAATAAATACTTTACTTAAAAGAAAAAAAACTAGATAATATTATAAGATATAATTAAATTAATTAATAAGTAATAGTAGGTAATAAATAAGATATTTAATATATTATAAGAAAAAGATAAAAAAAAAAAAAAAAAGAATAATAGTAATAATAATAGTAATAAGAATAAGTTAAAGCTAGCTTATATAATTTATAAATTTATATTATATTAATTTACTATTTTATTAGAAGTATATTTTTCTAGTTATTAATAATTAACTATTATATTATATTAAGCTAGAAGAAGTTAAAAAATAAAAGTAATAATAATAAGAATAATAAATAGATATAGAGAATAATAAGCTAAATAAAACTATATAATAATAAAAAAAGCTTAGTAATAAATTAATCTAGGAAATTATAATAGTAATTTATTAGTATTAATATAAATAGTATAGCTAATATTATTTAAAGTAATATACTTTTATAAAAAAAAAAAAAAATTAAATTTTTACTTTAATAAAGAGATTCTATAAAAAGTTTATATATTTATTTATTTAATATTACTATTTATCTATATCTAGGCCTATAAAACTCCTTTAACTAATTTAAAGAAAAAAACCTTCTAGCTATTTAGCTATAAAATAAAAACCTTATTATAATTTCACTCTACTATCTTAAAGAGCTTATTATTATTATTAAATTTATACTAATAAACTTATTACTAGTCTTATCTAGGTTATATAATATATATTTACCTGCCTTCTAGTCTCAGCTTCCTTTAAGTTATAAAGAAGCTATCAAAGGGTTATATACGAGATTGCAGCAACCGGTACTGCAACCCGCCTGGTTTGCCTTCTTCGTAATCGCTTCGGCAGCGCTGCATCTGCCCTTTCTAATGCGGACCTCTAGATAACCTTGCGGTAGCCCCCCGGGCCGCTGTTGGCATCACGGAGTTCGGCCTTTCCTTCTTCCGGTTACGTGACTCTTATATGCCGGCGTGTGTGTAGGTGCCGGGCCTGCATAGCTGTTTGCTCGGGATCCCGGCCCTACAATTTCCGGAGCTGGTTCGCCCTGCTGCGTTACAGGGCGGGCCCTGCGTTGCCTCGGCAGTTTCTATTCTTACCTTTTCCTCACTTTTAGTTTAAGCTTTTAATAGCTTTAAATGCACTTCTATTTTTATGCCTCTTAGAGCTTAAGGATTTGGGGCCTGCTTAAGGCTTTTCCAAGTTCTATAAAAAGCCCCTTCTTTTCTATTTCTTTTTTTTCTTTTTTTTTTTTTTCTTATTATTCCCCTGCTGCCGCCCCTGCTATATTATCTCTTATAAGTCTTTCTTCTTCTCCCTTTATAATCTCTATACTATTATTAGGTTTTTACTAACTTATAGAAAGTTATTTTTTTTTCTTCTTACTTCCTGCTTAATTA
>NW_025764687.1:0-1925 GCF_021365365.1 Ilyonectria robusta | reverse complement strand
ATATATGTCTCGATAGGTTGTGAAAAAAGTGCAGTGGACCTGCATAAGCAGGATCAGGGTCGAATGACTAATAATGCCTGTTGAGCCACCCCCTTGCCGAATCACCCCCCTACCGAGTCAACTCACTGCTGAGTCACCCCCCTGCCGAACCACCCCCCCTCCCAAAAGAAACTGGCATGGTCGTGCAAGCCTTCAACCCCACATACCTCAAGGATCCATGGCCAACATTGATCCGACATCACTTCCTTACTTCTAGACTCACCACTTCCAAGTTTGATCTTGGATGCTATAGTTACATAACCTGATTTCTTATCTCGCGGCTCGTATAGCGTCTTCGCAGGGCCAATAATAGACCGTTAAGTATTGCGCCTCATTAGGTGTTTTAGGGTCTAGACTGCTGCCTGCAGCTACTCCTCGACACCATATGACATATATATATATATAGGCTCGCGCGATGAAATCTCATGCGTGCATCTAGAACTATCACCTACAGAACTAGAGTCGAAGATTATCCATCCTGCCTCCTTCACACGCATCTTAACGACCTTAAAATTTATCAAACAAAGATTCCTTAGTGTCCCCTTCAACATGACGAATGTCAGACGACCAGAGGGGCCCGCAAGCGGTAGTAAACAAGCGGCAGAGGTCAACGAAAGCCACCTCGGTGTCCCAGGCTATACAGACGACCCCATCTTCTCCTACATCCGCTACAGCGACAAAGCTGAGGTTTGCTTCCCCTAGCTATCCTCTAGCAGCTCTTGAACTTCTCGCTAACCTCTGCCTCAAGCGCTCCCTCCGCAAGTGCGACTTTGAAGAGTTCAAGGCCGAGCTGATCGCCTTTATTAATTTGTACAATGAGGCTGCGGGCGGTGCAGCGGAGGGGGTAGAGAGGATGAACGAGCATAAACAAGCCGCGTTCAGCAAGATCGAGGGTTTCCCTGAGCTGGTCGCTGATTTTGATCAGTTTTTGACCGCCTCAAAAGTGGTAATGAGACGTCCTACGGCCATGCAGTACCAGGGCGCTGTAGCACCAGAACTTGCAAATTTGTGAGACCTTTCGTCTTGTTTTCTTTCATTTCGATCATTGGTGATTAATAAGTTGTGCAAAAGGAGAGATCGATGGCTAGCCACGACCTAGTGCAGGCGTTGGCCGTGATATCTCCGTAACCATATTTCCGGGGCGCCTAGAACGAACATAATCTGAAGGTATGTAGTGCTGGCGACATGAAATGTCAGACAGCCTGGAGCAGTCCAAAGCAGTATGTTGGATATAAGGAAGTCTTTCGATATTATTATGTGCCTGTATGCCATGTGTGTATGACAGGCATTCAAGTCTCGCGGAGTTATCGCATGGACAGTTGAATTTGCGCCTCTGAGTTGCCATATGCTTCTCCTGTGCTTCACTAACGCCGCCGTCCTGAGGAGCTACATCCAGAACCTGCCTGACAACACCAGCGAAAGAGTCACATGTAGATGGAATAGGATCTTCAGAACCTAAATCATAATCCCCCCACCCGGACCCTTTCTTGCGGGATTTGCCAATATTATGGCGTTGGCAGTCTGATAATCGAATGTTCGAAAGCAATTCCTGCAGCTGTTTGGGACTTATGTGGATGTCGTCAGGGTCTTTCTCCGGCCAGAGATCCAGCGATTCCAGGGCACAAAGGAGGGACCCAATCTGGAGTAGGAGGCAGTCGTGCTTCTGGTTTGGGCAAAGACTGCTCGCATCGGTATCATCCTCGGCGGTAAGGCTCCTAAGCACTCCGCTCCGAGCCTTAACGCGTAGATTACGTCAAATAACCGTATAATAGCTCGAGAGTCTTAGTAATAATTATATACCTCTTGGCTAGAATAGTATCTGATCACAGTCAATTGCCAGCTGACAAGCTGAGGCTGCAATACATACCTTCAGTTCCTGGCGGAAG
>NW_025764686.1:0-1975 GCF_021365365.1 Ilyonectria robusta | reverse complement strand
TATATAATAGTATATAATACTTAAAAATAGAAAATAATTAGTCTTTCTTATATTTTATAGCTTAAAATAAAATTACTATCTTAAGGTTATTAATTATAAATAATAAAGTTAAAGTTAAAGAAGTTAAATAAAAGCTTTAAATAGAAATTAATAAATAATAATTTTATTATTTAGTTATTATTTCTTTAATACTAAGTATAATACTTATTATTTATTTTTTCCTATTTAAAATTACTATATAGCTTTAATTTATTTAATAATATTAAGTAAAGTTAAAAAAACTAAATATAATACTTAGAATATTAAGTTTTAAATAGCTTAAAGATCTTAAACTTTTTATAGATAATAAGTTAGAGCTTTTTAATTTTTAAAAATAAAAGTTATTTAATTAAATACTTATAGCTACTAAAGCTAAAATTAGTAGGTTTCTTTAATAAAAAGTATTATATTAAGTAAAATTAATAGCTAGACTTATTAGAATTATAAATTAAAAAGATCTTAAATAGAACTTCTAAATATAATATAAGTATTATCTTTAAGTATTTATTATTTTTTAATTAATAGTTTTTTAACTTATCTTTTAGTAATTATTAAAGGTCTATTTAATTAAATAATATTAGCTAAAAAGCTATTTATTTTACCTAGCTATTTAATTTATTTAATTCTAAATTTAACCTATTTAACTTTTTAATATAATACTATTATAGTTATTATAGCTTTATCTCTAATAGGTTATATATTTTTAGTATTTTCTACTTACTTTTTTATTTAATTTTTAAAATTATAATAGAGTAATAAGAAAATTAATAGAGAGAAGCTAGTTTTATAATTAAAAATACAAAGTATCTTAACTAAAAGAATAGAATAGATATATCTAATCTCTAGAAGTATAGTATTTTTTAGTTACTTAAAACTCTTTAATTTATAGTATTAACTATAGCTATAAAAATAATAAAAAGATATAAAAGATTATAAGAAAAGTTTTAACTTTTTAATGTTAGATATTACTAGAATTCTAATGCTAATTATATATATATAATAATTAACTACCCCTCGATAAGGGAACCTAGTATTTGAATTTACTGCATTTTTCGTTGCGCGCACGTCACAGTTACCAAGGCCAAGTTTTGGGTTTCAAGCTGCTTTTTTCTTCTCTGCCGGAATCCTGTCTAACTTTTTCGACTCTAACCTTGATGAATGCACTGAAAACTCCCACAACCCGACCTGTGAAACGCAGTCGACATGGTGACAAGTTATTCAGATGAAATTTATTGAGATGGGATGAGTGTTAGAAGGGAAGTTGGTCCCTTGACGATGGGAGATGTCTCCTTTATATCCTATTGCTCGGAATAAGGTTACTATCTCAAGGTTGTTGACTGCAGACAGCAAGGTTGTTGACTGCAGATAATAGGGTTGAAGTTAGAGGGGTTGAATGGAAGCTTCAGGCAGAGACCGGTGGGCAACAACCTTATTGTTTAGCTACTGTTTCTTCTGATGCTGGGTGTAGCTCTTATTGTTTATTCCTACTGTTTGAGATTACTATATGGCTTTGATCTATCTGATGATATTAAGTAAAGCTAAAAAAACCAAATAATAATTAACTACTAAGTTTATATTAATAAGACTATTTAATTAGATAATAGAAAATAACTTAATATTAATAAAAATTAAATTAATAAGATTTTTCTTATATAGAAGAAAATAGAAACTTTAAGTAATAAAATATTATAATAGTAAAGCTAATACTTTTTTAATATTTAAATATAAAAAACTATTCTAATAAAATATTATAAAAAAAAGAAAAATTAATTTTAAATAATACTTTAAATTTAAAATTAAATAATTTAAAAAGCTAATTAATAAGCTAAATAGCTTCTAGCTTAATATTAGCTATTAAGATTTTTAATAGTAATTTAATTAAGTAGGGGAGATAATTAGCTAGATATAGAAGGATATTAATTATAAATAAGTTATA
>NW_025764685.1:0-1989 GCF_021365365.1 Ilyonectria robusta | reverse complement strand
GGTAAACGATGTTAAGGCAATCCAGTGAGAACTTTGCGCAACTAAAACAACTAAAGGAAAGTGTCTATAAGATGAGCACTTAAGTACTAGAGATCTATTTGGTTTGTTTTAGGCTTAACTCAATATCCTCAGATAGATTAAAGCCATACAATAATCTTCAAGCAATAGATATAAACACTTAGTGCTCCGTCCAGAACCATAAAACAATAGCTGAACAGTATGGTTGTTGCACTCTGACCTTTGCTGTAAGCTTCAATTCAACCCTTCTGACTTCAACCTTGCTGTCCTCAACTCTGCTGTCCATAGGTAACAACCTTGAGATATAACCTTGCTCTAAACAAGATAATATAGGAGGAACTGCTATCTCCCGTCATATATATATATATAGCTATATATAAATAATAGTATTTAATAGTATTTCATAATTTATTAAATTATTTCAAGTTGTTTATTATTTTTAAATTAATCCAGACCATTGAGAGCGCTGAACTGAAGATCGAAATCTGCGGGACGGCGCTAAATTTACTAAGCCTACAGTGGTTACGTGCCGTCGCTTGACGGTTTCAGGCCCACCAATGGCAACTCCACTCTGGACCTTGTAATTTCCCCATCATTCCGTACTCCTTATTCGTAGCCTCCTGTTATTCTCCCGTCATTCCCCTGTGAACTTGCTCTGTAGATGTTTTATCCATTTGCCCTTTGAGGCTCAACGGAGCAGGATGGCAGCCATCGCCATGACTCAGGCCTCGCGCCCGAACTTGATTTCCTCGGTGGACCAACTCTTCGAGCTGGTCGAAGGCCTCGACGAAGCCCAGATACAATCCTTGCTGCAAGATTTCAACAACACGGTAGTAAGCAACGTCCCGGTTTCCCACGGCGTCGATCTATTCGAACATCCGAAGCCGAGATCAACTCCCGTCCGCGTTCTTTCCATTCGACGATTCACACTCAAGACTCCACGAATATTCAATCGATCAAACAAAGGGCAGACTCCGGCTCCAGCCCTACTATCGCGTCCGAGGACGGCATTGCCTACCTCTGCGAGGCACTACAGGAGAATAAGCCGGCCTGTACTGCCGACGCTTCCCAGCGGTCCCGACTTGGACGCTCTGCTATCAGCCTACCTCGCGCGCCTCCCGCCCAAATCTCCATCCAACACTTCGTCCCCGTCCTCTACGAGATCAATATCCGCCAGCTCTTCGCTGAGCGTCGAAGCAGACGATACCCACATGGATTCGCTCGCACCCTTGGTTTTTGGCAGACCCCAAAGACAAAACAGCAACATGGGTGACATATTTGAGGTGCTGGAATATTGATTAGGAGAGTGAACGTGACGCAAAGGTTGCTTCACCCTGCTGTTATTACTATAGCAATGATGCTGTTCGCCTCTACGCTGCAGGCGGTGTTTATTGGAAGCAGCTCATGAAGCAGCCAGGCATGTAATGCATGCTGCAATATAGATGTAGGGATGGCTCAGTAATCAGCAATAATCTGACACATAAGATGGAGAGAATGTCATTTTCATATTAATTTCTAACAGAAGGAAGGCGTGAGGGTTTGAAGTTGATGGTAGTGATTCTGCAGCAGTTGCTCCACGGGTGGCAACACATAAATGTATCCTTCACACAACCGGTCATAATCTCGCCACCGACACCACCATTGCTACAATACTGAAAATTGGTTTCAAATAATGACATGCATTTCACATCAGTCGACTCGCCGAGTTGCTTCCATGTGTTGGCGTTGGGTAAAATTTCCCCCCTCCAGCTCACACGAGTCATCCCACTTTGCCTCAAAGTGGTACGTAACACCACCCCTGGTGATCTCAGAGAAGATATGGGTTCTCGTCTCCCTTGACAACAATAAATAGATGCCTTTGACTACTACCCAGACAGCGACCAGGCCTCGGATAACCTACAGCATCATTTACAATCATAGGATGATGCCTCGGCGACGTCGCCCCCGATATATGTCAAGACCAATGGATAC
>NW_025764684.1:0-2060 GCF_021365365.1 Ilyonectria robusta | reverse complement strand
TCTTAAAAAGAAAGCTAAAAAAAATAGAATCTTAACTAAATTGCTTACTATATCTAAGCTAAAGACTCAGGTTATCTTAAAGCTAATTCTTATAATATTAAACTACTTAAAAGATATAGAGAAATTATTCTAATAGTTAATATAAGTAGAATAAAATAGAATATATCTTAATATAAGTTATTAATAGAAAAAACACCTATTTACTTTAAATTTAATATCTAAACTAAAGTTAAATTAATTATAACTTATAAAAAAAAGTATTAAGCTATTTTATATTTCTTCTAAAGAATTTATAGTATAATTTACAGTATTAATTTACCTTAAAATTAATACTTAAGTTTTATTTACTAGATTAATAAAAGAGCTAATAATATTTCTAGTATATTAATTAATTATTAGTTAAGCTATTTATACTTTTAACTTTATAGTTAAGTATATACCTAAAAAGAAAATAATATTACTAATAGGCTTTTATATAAGCTTAGTAGGCTATTTAATTAAATAGATATATAAGTTAAGAAGATCTAAAGAATTTATAGACTTCTACTTAAATTCTATTAAATAAGAGGGCTTAAGATACTAATTAAACTTATTTTAAATAAGTAATATTTAGAAGAATACTAATTAATAGCTTACTATCTAACTAAGCTTTAAAGGCTAAGAATCTATAAGTTAGTAATTTAAAACTTTAAAAAAGAGCTTAATATTTTTATTAAGAATTAAAAGCTTTAAAAGAGAATATAAATTATAGTTAAAATTATTATTAGTAGTAAATAATAATATAACTAAAAAGCTATTATTACTAGTATCTACTAATAAGGTAGTTATAAGAGTAGAAGGTTACTATAATCTTATTAGTAAAAGATATTACTAGCTAGTATATAAAGCTAAGTTAAAAATATAATAGTATACTACTAGTCTACTAGAAATATACCCTTAGAGACTATTAAAATAGCTATTTAACTACCTCTAGGTATCTATAATAAAGATATATATTAATATTAGTATTTACTACTTAATTAAAGAATAAAATACTTTTTAAAGAGAGTATAATCTTATAGAATAAATAGAAGGCTAAATTCTTAGTATCTCTTATAGCACCCTAATAAGAATCTTTATACAGTTTATATCTATTACTTTAGATACTTATTATTACTATCTTTAATAATAGTAAGAAAAATCTTAATAGACTAGTAGATCTTCTTAAGAAGTTGGAATATATATAATCTTTATTTTACCCTATAATTTAAAGGTAAATAGTATTATTAAGAATAGTTACTTCTCTATTATAAAGCTCTAAAAAAGATAGAGCTAGAAGCTAAGAGTAAATAGCTATCTAATTTAAAGAGAGTATTACTAGCTAATTAATTAGCTATTAGAGTATTATATAGTTACTCTTCTTCTACTTACTTTATAATAGAAACTATTCTTCTATTAGAAGTAGATATTTCTATATAGTATATTATTAATTAGAAGAAGATTTCTACTATAAAAATCTTCTTAATATTAGAATTAGAATTTTTAAAATAAAAAGAGATATTAAGATAGCTATAATTAAAGTAGCTATATTTATAATTAGCTTGCTACTAAGAGAAATAAGTAGAATCTCTTCTATTTTTAAAAAAGTAACTTAAGCTAGGAAATTTAATTTTAAAGTTTAACTATATTAAATATATAATCTAATAACTAAGCTAAGATAAGGCTAAGATAGTTAGGTTTCTATTATATTTTAAAGTAATTACTAGTTTCTTATACCTATAACTTAAGACTCTTAATAAAATTATCTTTAATAGACTATATATAGAACTACCTAAAGAAGTTTATAGAAAATAGCTAAGAGTAGTATTTTACTCTATAAATCTTATTAAAAAGAAAGAAGAAAATAGAAACTATTTAATTAAATAGATTCTAATAATAGAAACTTAAATAATTTGTAGTATCTAAGTTTAGACTTGGAAAATAAGAATATATCTATAGAAATTACTAGGGAGGTATTATCTTAAAGCTAAAACTAGTGCCTTAAAGTTCAGTTACTATATATTTTAAAGAATTCTAAAGCT